>NC_051154.1:142774262-142781762 GCF_013339745.2 Dermacentor silvarum
TGAGAAAACGCAACATAACAAACAGAACACACACACACACACAAAAAGAAAAATCAAACATTGCGGTAAACGGAATCGAACTAGAAGAAAAGCTACTTATCACATTCATTTTTTAGAAGTTCTTGAAATTTCGATGTGTTTATTTCAGTTGCGATTGTAACAGGCAGCTGGTTCCACTCAATAATGGTTTTGGGTATGAATGAGTTCGCAAAAGATGAAGTGCGGCAAATGATGCGTTTGATCTTGAAAGGATGGTCACGGCGGGGAAAGAAGGCCGATGGTGATTGAAAGAAATCGTCATGAAGCAACGGATGATGGTAAATTTTGTGAAAAAGAGTTAAGCGAGCAAGTTTGCGACGATGGGAGAGGTTAACAAGACCAGCACGAGCTTTTAACGCCGTGACGCTAGTGAAACGTGAGTAATATGAAAAAAATGAAACGAGCAGTACGGTTTTGCAGGGATTCGATGTTATCTATGATGTAGGCTTGATCCGGGTCCCATATGGCTGAAGCGTATTCGATTTTAGGTCGGATTAAGGTGATATAAGCAAGTTTACGCACAGGCGCAGGAGCATGTCGAAGGTTACGTTTTAATAAGCCAAGAGAACGGTTAGCAGCTGCTAGAATCAGATCAATGTGATAGTTCCAGGTTAAGTCAGACAGTAGGTGAACACCTAAATATTTGTAAGTAGAAGCTGCCTCAACTGTTACGTCATTAATAGTGTATTTGGTTGGGATGCGGTAAGAGTTTCTTGTAAAGGAGACGAGCTTTGTCTTAGAGTGGTTTAGAGTCATTTGCCACGATGAACACCAAGTGTTAATTGAATCGAGATCAGTTTGTAAATATTGGTGGTCAGTTTCACTTTTAATGGCTCTGTACACAACACAGTCGTCAGCGAACAGTCTAATTTTGGAAGATACACAGTCAGGTAAATCATTAATAAATATTAGAAAGAGCAGGGGACCAAGCACGCTCCCCTGGGGTACACCAGATGTGACTTGAGCCATTGAAGAGTTAGAACCATTAACAGCGGTGAACTGAACGCGAGATGAAAGGAAGTCTTTAATCCATGCTAGAACCTGAGGGTTAATATTGAGATGCGATAACTTGAGTAGTAATCTATGGTGGGGGACCCGATCAAATGCCTTAGAAAAATCGAGAAACAAAGCGTCGACTTGAATCCCGGCGTCTATTAAAGTAAATAAGTCGTTAGTAAATCCAGAAAGCTAGCTGAGTGTCGCAAGAGAATCCCTTGGGAAAACCGTGCTGATATTTAAATATGATGTTGTGATCTTCAAGATAATTAATGATCTGGGTGTGTATGACATGTTCAAGGAGCTTTGAGAAGGTGCATGTCAATGAAATGGGTCTATAGTTTAGGGGATCAGAGCGGACGCCAGATTTGAAAATTGGCACTACTTTAGCTACCCGCCAGTCATGAGGGATGGAGCCAGATGATAAAGACTGAGAAAAAAGTGCAGATTCGCGACCGATGATTATACTGTGATATTTTTGTTTGTGTTCTGCTTCTCTTTTATTTCAAAAAGAGAAAAGTTGACGGCGCAGTAATGATGACATCGCAAATTGGACAGCGCAAACAAAAAATGTCACAGTTTCGCCCTAAGGGCGAAGCAATGAATGCGATAGCAACACAGCAATGTGACACGAAGTAAGGTGAGCGGCTTTGGTAGCAATATGAATTGTAGTAAACATGAGCTGATTAAGTAAGCAGGTGTGCTGCGGCGTAAGTAGACCGACATGAAGAGAGACTCGATGACCACGAGAAGGCGCGTGTGAAACGGTGGTGTTGATGAGAAGCGCTTCCCGTGGGCAGCGCGTGCGAAGGGACACACCTGTAGCGCTGCACTGCCGATCCGGGCAGCATTGCATGTGTAGCGTGCGTTGGAAAATGTGGCCCGACTATTACTAACTGAATGAACAAGCGTGGTGTGAGCGCGCACAAGCAAACATAAATAGATCACACTGAATGACTGCAGACAACGACTGTCAAAACGCTGGCAGCAAGCGCATATACGTCGCAGCGGGCGAAGGTACGTGCGGTCTATCGCTTCAACGGAAACTGAGCGGCGAATGCACAGCGCATAGAAAAGGTCAGAGCCGTGTGGAGATAAGAGACAGTGCGGCCGGCGAGCGACGAGTGCGGTTGTTGGCAGAGTAGAAGTCCCCCCCCCCCCCCCCCCCCCCCCGCTCACTCTGGCGCTGCCGTCCCGCTTCCTTGGTTGCGCGTGGGAGATTGAGTGGGAAGTTGCCCTTGCGCCCGGTTGCAAGATAGGCCTTTGGTGCCGGAGCGCAGCGTCGCCCCGCCTCCCTCCCTCCCTCCCTCCCATACCCCACGCGCGACGGTCGCGTTTACTTTCCGCCGTGCGTTCGCTCTCCGTGATAGCGCGCGTCCCCCGCACGCTACCGCTCGGGCATACGGCGCGCGGCGATGATGTTATCTATACGGAACCTCACGGCGACGACGACGGCGACGGCAGAAATCCAGTTTAAGTGTCCATATATATAATTGCTATCGCAATAAAATATCGCAGTATAGGGGGTGCATCATCGCACAGCACGATCAAACCGGACGTGCGCGCCTGTCAAAGGTGATAACTGGACGGCGCGCCCTATACCTTCAGGCTTGTTATGCTTCGGCCACGTGCTCCGCTGTTCGCATTTCTTTTCATCGTGATAGTACGTATGTCATGTGTATTCGCGTATAGCTTGTAGACAAATGTAGGTTGATCGTACCATATTCGTTGCCACGTGAGGGTATAAAATTATTCGCATGCTGGTCGGCCCATATTCTGAAGAAATGTATTTCTAATTTCAAGAAGACGCATACCTTTATTGCAGCGCGCACTAAATGATATTATGGGTAGCCGAAAATTTTTACAGCTCATTGCCACAGGCGACGCCGTCATTCAGACTTGGCAAATTCTATTTTTTTGTGTGTGTGAAAATTGGGGTTTTTTACCGCGGGATAATTCTTCATGCTTCCAGAAATGGTGAAGATTCTTTTGTCTTTTTAAAAATTGAGCAGGGTTCCTACGCGCTTGACCAACTCTGAATATGAATATTATACCAAACTTTGTATGTTTGTGCGAGCGTCTATTCAGAATGTTATTCATTTCCCTTGCAGACTGTTCAAAAGGAATGGAAAAATATCTGATCAGGAAACGGAAAGCCCCCGGTGAAGACTGCGAGGAGAGCCGTCCCTCATCCAGCATTTCCAGTTCAGTCGCTGAAGCTCCACCGCGCGCTAGCACGGTGGAGCGGCTCTAGCACACAATGACACTAGCACACCAAGCTCTGTATGCACTGCAGAAGCCGTTCCTTCCAAAATTCGATCCATCGGCGAGGTTTCTGATGCACCATCTACAGAAAAACAAGGGCGGCGCTTCCAGCCTACGTGGAAAAGTACCTACAAGTGGTTATCTTACAATGTCCACAGTGACAAGGCGTTTTGCGAGACCTGTTGCACAGCATCAGAGATGAAACTGCCGCTCCCTAACACTTCCCAAGACAAGGATTCTTACCTGGCATTTGTGAAAAATGGTTTCTCAAACTGGAAAAAGGCAATTGACAGATTTAAATCCCATGAGAGGTCTAATTTTCATAAGGAGGCATGTAATGCCGTCGTAGCTGCAAAAGGCAGCGCGAATGTGGCATATGCTTGCGCCAAGGGAAAGGCAAAAGAAATGGACGACGCCCGACAGGCTCTCCTAGCAACACTGTCGTCGCTACTGTACCTGTCGACCCAAGGCTTAGCAATACGTGGCCACGAAGACACAGAGAGTAATTTGAGGCAGCTGCTGGAACTCCGGGCTAATGATATTCCTTCATTGCGATCGTGGCTTTTAAGAATAAAATACAAATGGATTTCTCACCAGATTTTAAACGAGATGGTGGAACTCATGGCACATGACATCCTTCGTTCACTCACAGACGAAGTTCGTGCGGCAGAGCACTACGCTGTCATTATGGACGATTATGGACGAGACAGCAGACATTTCTGTCAAAGAACAACTTTCAGTTTGTTTTCGGGTGGTCACACAAAGCCTGGAAGTAGAGGAGCTGTTGTGTGGGTTTTTCAACACGACGGACACCATAGCGACGAGCCTCTTTGCTATATTGAAAGGCATTCTTTGTAGATTTAATCTGCCAATTGAAAAGTGCCGCGGGCAGTGCTATGATTGTGCGGCAAACATGAGAGGAAAGCACTGAGGACTACAAGCTCTCATGCAAGAACAGGAACCTCGCGCGCTATATGTACACTGCCTAGAGCACATCCTGAATTTGGTTTTGCATGATGTCGGCCAGAAAGTAAACATGTGCCGTGATTTTCTTTACGCCGTCACTGAACTGATAAACTTCGTGACCTGCTCTCCAAAGCGCGTTGCTTCTTTTCAAGAGATTCAGGTAGAAGAGGATGCAAAAATTCTGCCCGACAAGGTGGACGCTAAAGGCTTCATCACTGCGATCAGTTCTTTCAAAATATAGCAGTCTCATAACGTTTTTCTCTGAAACAGCATCCGAAGAGCGAACTGAGGCCGGTGCGAAAGCCAGCGGATTTTTAAGGATGCTGTTCAAGTTTGAATCGTTTTTCATGTTGACGCTTCTGACAAAAGTGTTCTCACGAATGGAAGCACTGAATACCGCCTTACAAAAAAGAACGCTCAGGTTTTACCAAGCGGAGAAAATGGTGAAATCCGTCACTGCAAGCGTCGCTTAACTGAGGCAAAGTTTTCCCTTGGTTTGGGAGGAGGTGTTGGCAGAGGCAGGAAAAGTAGGAGTTGAGGACCCGTGTGTTCCAGCTGCTAGGCGAAAGAAAACTCCACACCGCTATCAAGAAGGTTCCTCAGCTCACGTGTTCACATCAGCGGAGGACAAGTACCGCCAGAGGTACTACGAAGTACTTGATACTCTACTGTCCTCGTTAAGCGACAGATATCCACCTGAGATGTGGCAGCATATGTCACACATTGAGCAGTTTGCCACAGGAAAGCAAGACGAAGCATACATAACAAAGTTCTACGGTGACGACCTTGAACGAGGAGGGCTGATTTTGCACAAAGACATGCTCATTGACATCGTAAGCCAACAAAAGTCGGCACCATTGCACACATTCGAGGACGTCGTGCAGATGTTTTCGGGGGAGAAGGGCGAACACCTGCGAAACCTTTTGCCGGAAATGGCCAAGCTAACAAAAATTGCGTTGACCATACCGGTCTCGTCAAGCACATCCGAGAGGTCCTTTTCTTGTCTTCGGCGACTGAAAACGTACCTGCGGTCGACGACTGGACAAGCCCGTTTGAACCATCTGGCCATTTTGCACACTCACAAAGAACTCTAGCTCCCGCAAAATCAATTTAAATAAAATTGCCGACGACTCCATTGCTAGAACAAGTGCCCGAATGAACACATTTTCCCTCAAGGTGAAACCATCCCATATGACAACGAAATGATGTCTTTAATAGGAAAGAGAAAGTTGCCAACTCACAAGTTAAAGCTAACCATTTGGCTAAGAAAACAAAGCAAAAAGTTATTTCCAGGAACGAAAACAGGGTGCATGACAGGGCAAGTAGGGTGAGGCCTTTTGGGTACGCAAAGACGCTTCGTTGCGCTATTTCTAAAGCTCCCCAGTCTATGCTGTGCTTTTTCCTTATTAATATTTATTGGTCATATGCTGCATTAGCTGCTCAAAAACGCAATCCACGCTCTTACTACTTCCTCTCGTGCCCTTTCCCACTGTTGAGATATCGTTGTGTCTTATTTATTTATTTGTTAATATGACTGTGTATTTCTGCGCCTGATAATTTATTACTCTATAATCATTTATTCCGCCGCCGGGAAATAAATGAAACCAGTGGCATAAGGCATGCTTTGACAAGTAAATAAAGTATTGTGTCATGGAGTCACGTTGTTTTATGCTAATAATTGTAGTCATGAGTTGTGTACAGAAATTGTTATATATTGTGTATGTTTTATATATGTTATGTCTTATCTTTTCAACTGACCTTTAGTCAGGAAAATATTTCTTGACTGTGTCTTCGTATATTAAAACTTTCACAAATTGTTACATGGCTGTTTTCATTTATGTGTAGTTGTGCGACTTATAGGCACAAAACACACATATCTCGCTAACGTGAATAACTTAATCGGCTTTTCGCATGGCTCATCCGAGAGACGCGAGTCTCTTTGTGGTACGAGGGGACTCAGGTTATGAAATTGAACTATATATATATATATATATATATATATATATATATATATATATATATATATATATATATATATATATATATATATATATGACCAACCCGACCAGCTTAGGCAAGCTGGTCGGGCCCCCCCCCCCCGGGAAAATGAAAACTTTCCGCTTATGGTTTTGTTGACTTTGTTGCGCGCTTTATGCCAGTGGAGTATAGTTGCGTGAGTAAAACATTCTAAAAAATACAACACTACATTAATTCATGGCTAACATAAATAACCTAACCTAACCTAAATACGTACATTCACAAGTCAGGCAAAAAAATGCAAGCGTCAAATAATAATATCCTGCCATGTAATAAAGAAAAAAAACACTATATTTGAGCGAATTAAAATGCTTTTTTTAGAACTCGTGGGGCTCGGATTCAAATCCTGCTACTTGCAGGATTCGAATCCTAACAATTTCTTTTTCTTTCTTCTTTATCCTTAAGTTCGTCATGCGACAGTCTACGTTACATCCCCCCCCACACACACACACACACATATATATATATATATATATATATATATATATATATATATATATATATATATAACAACGCCAAAAAAAACCTCTAAAGTCGCGGTAGAACTGACAATTTGTTCCTGCGAGGGCATTAGATATTCAGGAGAGAGGTGTTTCGGCTCTTCCTAAAATTCCTTCACGATGCAGAACTGGAGTGTGAATGGTGATCCGTGTGGGCAAAGTGGGATGACTGGCGCGCAGCATGCTGCGCCCCGGATGAACATCATCCTTGCGGTATATAGACTCCCTGTATGCGTTGCGATGGGCTTTTGACTCTCAGTTGATAAGCGGTGCTCGGACAGAGCAATTACCGGCAGATTTTGCAAGACTAGGTCTGCCAGCAGCTAGCAACGCTCCACTTCTTCGCTGGCGCGCAGAGTATGGCTTGCCATCGAGAAATTTTATTCATTTATAGCGCGCTTTGCAAGCGCTCACTGTGGGCAATATGTAACATCGAACCTTTGAGAGCCTGTGCAATAACCACATGTTGACATGTGCAAAAAAGGCGCGAGCCGGTTTGCTTAAATATCACTACCATCTTTTTATTATGAAAAGTTTCTCAAAAGCGTGTCGTTAACCGAACATTTGCCATTCCAGTTAACTATAACCGACAGTGGATCCTTCGGCTTTCCGAGTGATGTGCACCATGTTTATCATACTCTTTATTTGCGTATGTTTCTGCCTCCATGAAACAGTCGCATCAAGGAAAAGCTGTACA